>NC_038241.2:41764109-41765067 GCF_000004515.6 Glycine max
TGAGCTTTATAGAGTCAAAAACTTTAATTATGATGATTATTTAAAAGTGAAAAAAATTTACAATTTATTATATAAAAAATAATTGTTAATAATTAAAATGCACTATGCCTTGTATTTAAGGATTTTTTTAAAAATAATCTTATATTTTTAAGAACAGATGAGGAAGTATATCATAAAGAATAGAAAAATTATTGATAAATACCTAATATGCTAACAATACCTAGTGAGAGAGAAAGAAAAGTAAAAAAAAAAGTATAAATGTTATAGGTAATGAGATTTGAGATATGAAGAGATAAATAAGAGATATTGTTGTGTATTGTTTGAATCGACTTTTTTTTTATATCCTATACTAACCATTGATTTTCAATATCACATTAAAAATATAAAATAATTATTTTAAAAATATAAAAACATATATATATATATATATATATATATATATTAAATATTTTAAATTATTACAATAGGAAAATCATATTTTATGTATAAAAATAGTAAAATTAATTCATAAACTATATTTTTAATTTGAAAAATTAAATAATTATTAATTAAATAAAACATCCAATTAATACAATTTATTATTTTTACCTTTTTAAAACTTATGCAAATAAAAGAAGGCATTTTTTCAATTTATATTATTTTATTTGTCTAAATAATTTATTTTTAACTCTTTTTATTTTTCCTCTCTTATTTATTTTTTTATTCAAAAGGTGTTAAAGAGAGCCGTATTAATGCACACCGCATTTTTGTGATTTAATGTCAAAAGAACACGCAAAGCAAACCCAGTCACCCCCAACAAACACGAGACAAGCCGTGTGCAAACAATAGTCGGTGTGAACCCCCAAAGATGAGGAATATTATAATCAGATCGCCATCATCGTTTTCTCGCGGGTGACATCATCATGGCTTGCTCGTTTTCTCGCGGTCTCTGCTTCCTCTCGCCATCATCGTTCCTTAG